>NC_058403.1:63081816-63116008 GCF_002201575.2 Neomonachus schauinslandi | reverse complement strand
CCCGCTCTTCGGGATTCAGTGTTCCTCCAAGTATTATTGTCATGATAATGAGAATAGAGGTTGAGTAGGGTACGAAGAGATAGTCTGGGGAAAAGAATACATGAAAACAAGTGGCAATAAAGAGGAGAGGGGCTGGGGTGCCTGGGTGGCTCAGTCGGTGAAGCGTCTGCCTTCAGCTCAGGTCGTGATCTCAGCGTCCTGGGATGGAGCCCCCTGTCAGGCTCCCTGCTCAGTGGGGAACCTGCTTCTCCCTCTCCCTCTCCCTGCCACTCTGCCTACTCGTGCTCTTTATCTCTCTCTCTCAAATAAATAAAATCTTTAAAAAAAATAAAGAGGAGAGGGGAGAGAAGCAAAGGAGAAGGTTATGAGGAGAAACAGAAGCAGATGGGAAAGATCGAGGCAAAAATAGAAGAGAAGGAGACAGAAAAGAGAATAGAAATGAGCAAAATTAAAACAGCTGAGAAAAAGGGACTGAGGCTGAAAAGTGAGTGAGAAAGATACAGTAAAGAATAAGACATGAGGAGTGCTTGGGTGGTCCTGTCAGTTAAGCCTCCAACTCTTGGTTTTGGCACAGGTCGTGATCTTAGGGTTGACAGATGGAGCCCTGAATCCGGCTCAGCACAGAGTCTGAGTGAGATTCTCTCCCCCTCTGCTGCCCCTCCCACTTGTGCACTCTCTCTCTCAAATAAATAAATAATTCTAAAAAAAATAAATAAATAAGACACGAAAGGGACGAGGAGCACCCCGTGGGCAGTCAGATGCACCATCAAATATTGTAAATAGCAGGTGAAACAACACATTAAGTGATTAATGTTAAAAAAAAATGAGTATTTATTTTACTTTTTAAGTTGTTGAGAGGCAACAATATATTGCCCTAAAATGAAAATTAAATGGAACATCTAAAAAGACAAAACTAACAAATAAAACAGAAAACTTCCTGGGTAAAATTTTAGTAGGAGGGAATTCATTAATATATGAATAGATTTTTGGTCTGCAGGGAAGTAGTTAAACTGAAAAAAAAAAAAAAACCTGTCACCCTAGGTATGGTGTATCTTCCTTTAAAGATGCAAATTAAGCATGGACTCTCAAATGTTACTTAGGATAGGAAAGTTACAATTAGTTGCTATAATAATATGCTCTTTGGTTCTTCTTTTGTTTCATGGTGGCTTTAATTAAAGGCCCAATGATGTCAGAAAGTCACATTAATTATTCATCTGCAAACATTTACATAGACTTCCCTGTACCCCTTCAATAAATTATCAACTTCACATCTCCATAATTTAATCAAATGCCTAAAAATACACCATCTCCAGCTTCTGCCCCTGCTCTCTGGGCTTTGTCTCTTCCATGTTATTTGTTACTAGAGAAGACTTCCCACTGTTATTAAGGAAGAAGAGAAGAAAAATCTGTCTGCTGAAACTGTGTAGATAGTGTTTCCTTTTTTCCACACTGTCATATTGATTGGTATAAAGCTGCGGTTTGCAAATGTCCATAATGTTTTGGAGCAAGATGAGAGGTACCATAGAATTGTGCTATTATTAAAAGCCAACATGATGTTAGGATAGATATATTAATAGAAGCATAATATTCAAGAATAAAGCAATTTCTCCCATAATCCTCAGAGTGTGAAGAATCAAAGCTTCAACCACTAAGCATAGAAAAATCATAAAATGGGAAACTTCTAGGGGTTACAGCTGAAAGATAAGAATAAGCATAGTTAGAGAGCCAAATGTAAAATTAGAAGTGCAGTTTTAAGAAAAGTTACTTAAGAAGGCAGAGGTGTAATTCAATACATAGTTACTTAGTAGGCTGCAGTTTGGCCTAACTCTTAAGGATACATTGGGAAACAATTAAATCCAAGGATTCAAAGGATGGTGAAGGGAAAAGCATGGATTTTGGAGTCAGCTGAAGCTGAGTTCACATTTCAACTCTGCCATTTATCAGTGCTCTGATTTTTAGACCCTTTCTGAAGTTTCCAAAATCTTTTCAGATCTTGATAGGTAATGTCTTAGCCCACAGTCATTTGATTACCCAGAGTAGAAACCCATTCGAGCCAGATTAAGCATAGCAGATTTACTATAAGGAAACAAAGGAATCTCATGGAACACACACACACTAACTATAGTCCAGCCTTACGGAAATTGAAAAGTTTTTAGGCAGCTTTTCCTTTTCTCTGAGTGTTTTCCTAGAGTCTCTCATTTATGATTCCTGTGCAAGATTTGTATTTCCTGAAGAAATTAAAGAGGACCTAAATAAATAGATGGACATCCTATTTTTTGCAGATCAAAAAACTTAATATAGTTAAGATGGCAATACTCTCCAAATTGGTCTAGAGATTCAACACAGTCCCTATCATCATTCCAGCTGAGTGTGGAGGTTTTGTTTGTTTGTTTGTGTTTTTTGTTTTTTTGTGTTTTTTTTTGCAGAAATTGACAAGCTGATCCTAAAATTCATATAGAAATCCCAGAGACACAGGATAGCTAAAGCAATCATGAAAAACAACGTTGGAAAGCTCATACTTCCTGATTTCAAAATTTACTACAAAGCTACAGAAATCAAGACAGTGTGGTTCTGGCATGAGATCAGACCTATATATTCAATGGAATATAATTGTGAGTCCAGAAATAATCCATAAATCTATGGTCAACTTATCTTTAACAAGGATGCAAGAACATTCAATGTGAAAAAAATAGTCTTTTCAACAATGGTGCTGGGACAACTGGATATCCGTGTGTAAAAGAATGAAGTTACAGCCTCACCTCAAACTACATACAAAAATTAACTCAAAATCGATGAAAGACATAAACAGGAAAACCAGAACTATAAAACTCTTAGAAAGAAAAATAGGTCTAGAACTTCATGACTTCGAATTAGGGAATGATTTTGTAAATATGACACCAGAAGCACAGGCAAGAAAAGAAAAAGCAAATAAATTGGACTACATCAACACTAAAAATGTTTGAACATGGAAGGACACTATCAAAAGAGTGAAAAGACAACCCACAGAATGGGAGAAAATATTTGCAAATAATTTATCTGATAAGGGTCTAATATCCAGAATATATAAAGGATTGCTATAACTCAAGACAGAAAGTCTCAAGAAGTCTCAAATAAAGAACAACCCAATTTAAAAATGGGCCAAGGACTAGAATAGACATTTCTCCAAAGAGGATACACACATAGCTAATAAGTACATGAAAAGATGCTCCATATTATTAAGAATCAGGGAAATGAAAGTTAAAACCACAGTGAAATACCACCTCATATATACTAGAATAGCTAGAATCAAAGAGAGGTAGTAAGCGTCGGTTAGTATGTGGAACAGTTGAAACCTTCAGACACTGCTAGGGAGAGTGTAAAATGGTGCAGCCACTTTAGAAATAGTCTGGCAGTTCGTCTAAAGGTTCAATATAGAATTACTATGACCCAGCAATTCTACTACCAGCTATATGCAAAAAGAAATGAAAATATATGTTCACACAAACACTTATGTAGAATGTTCATAGCAGCATTATTCATAATAGCCCAAGGTGGAAACAAACCACATGTCCATCAACTGATGAATGGATAAACAAAATATGGTCCCTCCATATAATGGAATACTATCAGCCATAAAAAGAATAAAGTTCTGATACATATTACAACATGGACAAACCTTGAAAAAATTATACTAAGTGAAAGAAAAAAAACAGTCACAAAAGATTGTATGATTCTATATATATGAAATGTCCAGAATAGGAAAATATATATATAGAGAAAGTAGATTAGTGGTTGCCTAGAGATGGGAAGGGGTTGGGGGCGGGAAATGGGAGTGACTGTTCGTGAGTACGGGGTTTCTTTTGGAGGGATGAAAATATTTTAAAATTTATTGTGGTGGTGGTTGTACAACTCTATGACTTTTTAAAAACCATTGAATTGTACACTCTAAATGGGCAAATTGTATGACAGATGAATTATGTCTCAATAAGGCTGTTTTTTTAAAAAAAAAGGTTCACATTTTCTGATTTGTGGTGACTCTGGCTTGCTTACTGGGGGAGGGGAGAGGGATTGGATGTAACCCCTAAGTCTCCAAACTGGGCCATAGCTTTTCAAAAATGGGGCGTGAGAGGAACTGATGGTTATCTCTAATATAAAAATACTGTATATATACCTCAAAATTGGGAGGATTCAATGAGATAACATGTAAAGCACCAAGGAAAGTATCTAACTAGGTTCCTCTTTACCATTTTGTTTTACCTTTTACTTCTTGTCAGATTGAAATGACCATTATTAGATATATCACCCTTTGCAATTCTTTGTGGCATAGTTGCCCAGAGAGGCCAGGGAAGTGGGGTACTTTTTACGGTCTGTTACTGAGGTCTTGGATCCATCCTGGTAAGCCTGTTAAGTTCTGAGCTCTTAAAAATCCTCCAGAACCTTCCGGCTTGGCAAGGTATTAGGGTCATCCTTTCCCACATCTAATGCACCTGGAACAGTGTTCTCTCTCCAAAGGACTCTGAAAGGACATGGTGATGAATTCAAACCCCTGAGTGAATCTCAGTGGTTGTGAGCCCTGCAAGTGTCCCCCAAACCCTGGTGCAGCTGAGGCCTGTACTGTGGATTTTCCTGTGAAGCAGAGCAAGTCTCTCCAACCCACCTCAGTTCAAATTCATACCAGAAGGTTTTCTTGGGGGATGCCAAGTTCCTCCCTAAAACAGGGGACTGTCTACAGCTGTCTTTACTCTTTGATGCAAGTAAGTTGAATCTATGGCAAGTGACGTTAGCCTATAGCAACTTGTTTATAAATTCTGTATTCTTAGTTTTGAATTTTTGATAGGGGGTGAGCTATTCAGTTTATGTAGTTGAATTTGATACTCTGGATTTCTAATAGAACTTTTTGCTGTGTGAGTGTGATTTTTCAGATAAGGGTTGATCTGCAGCGTCAGTCTTAACAGATTTCTCAGACTGTTGTGTTGACTGTAAATATAAGTCAGTATTCATGTTTTCTTGTATATTTCCTTTGAGAGGGTAGCCATCAGGAGGTAGCAGCTCCCACATGGTCCTCAAAGACTTCTGAGTATAAAATAAGTCTTTCTCAGACGTGGATTGGATCCCTTGGTGTTAGAGAACAGGACACATGGGCATCAACTGTTTGGACAGGGCCAGAAACAGAAGTATCTCTGAATCCTACATAATTTCTCAGGATATACAAAGTTGCTTAGTAGCGTGCAGTAGAAAAATATAGGCAGTATTAGTGCTTCTGCATCTGCTGTATACATGGTTTATTTCTGATAGGCTGCTTTTAGACTGGGTGTTATAAACATTTCAGGTTACAATAGGCTGTATGGGAGAGTGGAAAGAGCATTGTATCAATTCTAGACTTGTATCAAGTCCTCACTATTTCTACAAGTGTGAACTGTGTCCCTTGTATGTGTCTCTTCATCTTTGTACAATGAATGTAATTCTTCTTACTAAGGTGTGGTGAGGAGCAGATTGTGTGTATGAAACCATATAGCACAGTGCCTGGCACAAAGAAGGAAGACTCTCGCTGAATGGTAATTTGCATCTAAATTCACCTGACTGGGGAACTGACTTCTTAAGGCCCAGCTCACATTGTTGCCTCCTCTCTGTAACTTTGCAGACTCTCTCCATGTTCTTGACAACGTAATTGTAATTTGTCCTTTGTGCTTCCTTGGTCTCTTAGGCCTCTGTGGTGGCAATGTCCTCATGGTTTAAATGCATTACTAGAAGACTATGAGTACTGGCCGTTTGCCTTGTGACTTAGGCCTAACCTCCTTCGTACAGTGCTATGATTTGCAGAGATCAGAAGTTGAACGTAGTATTATTTTCTCTCATTTACTTCTCTTCTCAAACCATACCTAGCATCTCATCTCCTACTCCAAGAATTTGACCTTTTGACCTTGTCCTTTTTTTTTTTAGCTGAGAAAATCAACATCAGGTTCCTCCTCAATTTCCTCCTCTGACACCTGCAAATTATACGCTTCTTTCTTATGTTTCTTTTCTTTCTTTCTTTCTTTCTTTTTTAAGATTTTACTTATTTATTCAAGAGAGAGAGCACGGGCAGAGGGAGAGGCAGAGAATTTCAAGCAGACCCCGATGCGGTGCTCAATTTCATGCCCGTGAGATCATGACCTGAGCTGAAACCAAGAGTCAGACACCCAACCCACTGAGCCACCCAGACTCCCCAGAAGAGCTTATTTTCTTTACTTTCTCATTTCCTATATACTCCTTAGCCCACTCCAATCTGACTTGTCTCTAATATTGGAATTTCTCAAGTAACTAGGATTCAATGGGATTTTTTTTCTCCTGATATTTCCTAACCCTTTTAAGTTTTTTAATCTTTTGACAATTCACTCCTTCAGCTGTGGCTTCTGAGACATTTTTCTGTCCTGGTTTTCTTTCTGCTTATCTGATCTTTATATCATACCCGCCTTTAAAGGCTCTTCTTTCTCTCATCTGCTTATTCTTTCATTTATTGATAGATTTCAGTCTACACAATTTTTTGAGTGCCTACTATGTGCTAGGCTCTGTCCTAGGTACTGGGATAAGTACAATGGAATATAACATTGATAAGGCCTTTGCCCTCCTGGAACTTAATTCTAATTGGGGAAATCTTTGGTAAACCAACAAATAAATAAACAGTTACAAATTATGATTAGTGCTGTAAAGAAATATGGAGTGAATGTTGGGGGACCCACTATAGATATAGTGAGTAGGGAAGGTCTCTTGAAGGAGAAACCAATAATAGTGTGAAGAGCAGAAGAATATTCTAGTAGAAGAAATGCATTTAAATGGCATATAGAGCCATAGGAATGGATGAAATCACTTAAAGATGGAAAAGAGAATACTTAACATTTAAAGTTGAGCAAAGGAGGAGTCAGCAGAGGAGATAGAGATGGCCAAGATGCTAGGAAACACGTGCAATGAGTGAGCTGGAAAGATGTGGTAGGCAGACTAATGGCCCCCAAAACATCTAAGTCCTGATCTTCAGAACCTGTGAATATGTTGGGTCACATGGCAAAAGGGAATTCAGGTTGCCCATGAAATTAAAGTTGCTAATCAGCTGACCTTAAATTCGGAAGATCATGCTGGATTATATGGGTGGGCCCAGTTTAGTCACAAGAGTCCTTACAAAAGTGGAAGAGGGAGGCAGGAGAGGGATGACAACATGAGAAAGTCTCAACCCGCTGTTGGAGATGGAGGATCTAGAGGGCCACAAAGCAAGGAGTGCAGACAGCCTCTAGAAGCTGGAAAAGCCCCCCTGCCTATGCCTGGATTCTAGACCCATTGTGGACTTCTGACCTCTAGAACTGTAGGGTCATAGATTTGTATTGGTTAAGCCACCAAAAGTGTGGTAATTTGGTGCAGCATCAATAGAAAACTGGGCTGTGACCTCAGCCACAACAGGGTTGTGAGCCAAGCCCTCTCCTCAGCTTCTCATTCTCTATACTTGCTCTGGACAATCTTATTCTCACCGTGACTTCCATCCAAGCATATACTCCTGCCTCCCACTCTGCAGCTGTCATCTCTCTGAACTCCAGATTTGTACACAAATCTTTATTTCACCTGGGTATCTCATAGGCACATTAAATAGGTATAAAGGCAAATTTATTGATCTTTCCCCCAAATCTGAGTTTTTTCTATGCTGCTTATCCCTGTGATTGTTACCAACATTCACTCTGTTGCCAAGTAGATCCTCTATCACTTCTCACAATGAATCATTAATTTCTGTACAGTCTCTCTGCTGACCCATCCCCGCCTCTCCTTTCTATTGTCACTGCCTTGGTTCAGACCTTGGTCAAATCTAGCCTGAATTACTGTGGTACAGACCTGAAATTCCTGCCTTCCTGCCCAATTGCCAATCAATTTTCTATACTGTTGTTGGAGTATTCTTTCAAAAAAATAACCAAATGTGTTACTCCCTTGCTTAAATTCCTCTGGTAGCTTCTTGCGGTAGTTTTTGACCTCTCAACTTGGCTAAGCTGAACAAAAGTCCCCGTAGTTTCATTTCTAGTATGTACCTAGTTAGGATGTGAGAGTTGGAGGATGGTAGCAACATACACCTTTTCCAAGTTATTCAAGCAGACGCTAATTTAGGTGCTGCAGAGAAGAGATTTGGCAGGTATGATTAAAGTCCTCTAATTAATTGACTTTAAATTAATCGGGGAGATTATGCTGGGTGGGTCTGACTTAATCATTGGAAGGCCTTTAAAAGAGGGTTGGGCCTTCTCTGAGATACCTAACTGTGAATGATGACCTTTACCTTGTGCTCATGGAGCTCCAGCATGCTCATGATCTCCCCTTCCAGTGTGTGGGCCTTGTGGACTTCAGAACTGCTGAGCCAGCCCCCCACTATGGGGCAAGCCAGTTCCATGTAATAAATTCTTCCATGTCTATGTCTGTATCTGTATCTACATATAGACCTATATCTAGACCTAGATCTCTGTGTGTGTGCGTGTGTGTACCCTACTGGTTCTCCAGTTGAATGGTGACCAATATAGAAGTTGGTACCTGAAGTTGTGGTTCCAGAGGAACAGAATCTTTTTTTTTTTAAGATTTATTTATTTATTTTAGAGAGAGAGAGCTGAGCAGAGGGAGGGGCAGAGGGAGAGACAGAATCTTAAGCAGGCTCCCGGCTGAGAGTGGAGTCCGACACGGGGCTCCATCTCAGGACCCTGAGATCATGACCTGAGCCCACATCAAGAGTAAGACGAACTGGCTCTATTTCCAGGGGCATGAAGTGGCAATAATGTTAAAATTATCATATTTAGATACCCGTAATCAACTACAGAGGGCAAGGCTCTGGGTCACCAAGTATTAGCAACCTCAGTACGTTTTAGTCAAAATAAGGAATTTAATGGGATTGTTTGGTTGCTTTGAACTGCACCAGAAGAAGTAGGGGACGAAAATGATGAGCTCAGGGCTTCAAATTCCCAGTTCAAGTTACACATAATGACCTGAAAGCTTCTTTAAGTTTCTTGGAAGAAACCCTTGTTTACTTTAGCTGCAAGGCCAAGATTTCCTAAAACCAAACCCAGAGTTTCCTTTTGCAAGTGGCTAAATTATGACACAAATTGAATTTACAACCCGACAGTATCTATTCTGTTAAAAACAGACCTTTACTAGGATGGAAAGGGATCAAGAACCTATGATAGATTCCAGTGAAGATGAGGAAACTTGGACCCCTAAATTTAAAAGGCTTTTTTTTTTTTTTTTTTGCTAGTAGAAGCACCTTTACACTCCTGCCTGTGAAGGTTAGTGGTATATGTGAGATGGGGCTTGAGCCCAGTAAGTATGAAATAGACCGTGAAGGCACAAGCACATTGCAGGAAGAAGTAGTCCAAATGCTGATGATCTCTTCTGCTTTATTACCTTCTCTTTCCCAGCCTGTTCTTACAGCCTCATTAGGAATTCTCTATGGCCAGTTGACTGAGCATGAAAAACTCAACCTTGATTTTACAGATGTTTCTGTGTGATATTCAGGCACCAACCCAAAGTGGACAACTGCCATACTATATATAGCCCCTCTGGGACATCCTGAAAGAAAGTGGTGAAGGGAAATCCTCCAAGTGAGTTAAACTCTGAGCAGTGCACCTGGTTGTTTATTTTGCTTGGAAGGAGATATGGCCAGGTGTGTGACTGCATACTGATTCATGGGCTATGGCCAATGGTTTGGCTGGATGGTCAGGGACTTAGGAGGAACGTGATTAGAAAAGTGGTAACCGGGAATTTTGGGGAAGAGGGATGAGAATGGGAAAAAGTGTGAAGATGTTTGTGTCCCATGTGAATCCTCACCACAGGGTGATCTCGGCAGAAGAGGATTTTTTTTTTAAAGATTTATTTATTTATTTGAGAGAGCAAGAATGAGAGAGAGTACATGAGAGGGGGGAGGGTCAGAGGGAGAAGCAGGCTCCTCGCCGAGCAGGGAGCCCGATGCGGGACTCGATCCCGGGACTCCAGGATCATGACCTGAGCCGAAGGCAGTTGCTTAACCAACTGAGCCACCCAGGCACCCACAGAAGAGGATTTTAATAATCAAGTGGATAGAATGACATGTTCTGTGGATACCAGTCAGCCTGTTTCCCCAGCCACTCCTGTCATTACCCAGTGGACTCATGAACCAGTGGCCATGGTGAAAGGGCTGAGGTTATGCATGGGCTTGGCAAAAGGGAAGAGCACTCATCAAGGCCAGCCTAGCTATAGGCACTGCTCAGTGACCAAATTGCCAGAAGCAGAGACCAACATTGAGCCCCCGTTATGGCATCATTTCCTGGGGTGCTCAATTGATTCCCTGTTGGCAGGTTGATTACATTGGACAGCTTTCATCATGGAAAATGCATCACTTTGTCCTTACTAAAATATCAACTTATTCTCAATATGGATTTTCCTTCTCTGTACACAAATGCTTCCCCCAGAACTACCATACATAGATTTATAGAATGCCTTTTCCACTGTCCTAGTATTTCACATAGCATCACTTCCAACCAAGAAAGTAATTTCATAGCACAGGAAGTGCAGCAGTGGACCCATGGCCATGGAATTCCCTGGTTTTTTCATGTTCTCCATCATTCCAAGAAGCTGGCTTAAAATAATAAGTGAATGCCTCTCTGAATAACCAGCTATGATGCCAGATGCATAGAAATACTTTGCAGAACTGAGACAGCATCCTCCAGGATGCAGTATGTATTCTAAATTCAGTGTATAATATTTGAGACTGTTCCTTCCATAGCCAGGATTCATGGGTCCAAGAATCAAGACGTGATCATACCACCGCCTCCTCTCAGTATTTCCCCTAGTGACACACAAAAGTTTTGCTTCTCGGCCCTGTATCTTTCGGTTCCACTGGCCTAGAAGCCTTCATTCCAAAGAGAGGAATCTTCCACCAAGGGCATACAATTGTTTCATTGACTTGAAGTTGACATGGCCACCTGTCAACTTTGGGCTCCTCCTGCCTCAGAATCAACAGACAAAGAAGGGGGTTACTGTACTGGCTGTGATGACTTATGTGACCAATCTTACATGTTTAGAGATTTTGGGAGATTAAAGGAGGCATCAGATATAACATTCCTTAGAAATAGAACTCAGGGGGCACCTAGGTGGCTCAGTCGTTAAGCGTCTGTCTTCAGCTCGGGTCATGATCCCAGGGTCCTGAGCCCCACATCGGGCTCCTTGCTCAGTAGGAAGCCTACTTCTCCCTCTCCCACTCCCCCTGCTTGTGTTCCCTCTCTCGCTGTCTCTCTCTCTCTGTCAAATAAATAAATAGAAATCTTTAAAAAAATTAAAAAAAGAAGAAATAGAACTTAAATTCCTCAACTTCAACAGTAAATGAAATAAATCAGCATCACTACCTATACATTGATAGTTGTGTCAAATAATTGGGTTTAAATTTCCAGGACATACAATATCCCACAGGTAAGATACACAGTGAATATACCATACTTCCTCAGTCAAATGAATATCCTCACTTATGAGCCCTCATCCTGAGTCTCTTTTTCTTTTAACCATGGCAGGATCACCTTTTGTCAAAAGCAGTGATCACAGATAATGTGAAGATTGCAACTGCTGTGATACATGATGTATCACTATTTCCTTTAAGGACTTTTTTCCTTAGTGTAATTTTTTTTTCAAGATTTTATTTTTGAGCAACCTCTACACCCAACGTGGGGCTTAAACTCACAGCCCCGAGATCAAGATCACATGCTCCACTGATTGAGCCAGCCAGGCACCCCTCCTTAGTGTAAATATTTTCTGTCTGGAAAATATGTAACCCAGGCATCCAAGGCTTGACCCAACTGTGAGTATGACTGTGACCATGGGACATTTATGCCCAGCCTGTTCCTTAGCTCTCCTTGTTCTTGTGGGACCTCATCTCCCTCTCAGAGATTTCCTCTAGCTGTTTCAAGCAGTTTCCACAATTCTGATGTTTCACATATGCTCATAAATAACTATGTCTGCACTCTTCCCCTCTTGCATAACCCCGTGACTGCAAACCATCAGAGAGGAAATTTCCCCTGGCAAAGAGTTTTTGTTTGAGGATGCTTCTCTGCTGGGCACTGCTGCCCTCGACCTGCTCTATGCCAAGGCTGTGTTTCCTGGTGGGGTTGGAGGAAAGGGAGAGGAGTCTCTCTGATTCCATATGCATTTGGTCACCTAGACAGAAGGTGGCTCTGTTGTGTTCAGAGCCTCCTGCAGTCTTTCATAAATATACTTCCTTGGCCTTTTGCCCTACTACTGCTCTCAGAGGAGCTTGAACTCATCCATCAGTACAGCCACGTACTGATGAGAAATGAGAAATAAGAAATGAAAAAAAAGGGCATAGCATTCCCATCACTGTCCCCAATTTCCTCTGGTCTTTATTCCACAGCTGCATCTCTACCTCTCTTTCTCCTCTCAGCAAAAATTAAAAAAGCAGGACCCCAAACCAAAAAGAAAAAAAGGCAGAAAATAGCCAACCCCTGTACCCCAAAAGGCACATATTCTCTAAAGATAGATACTTAGAAGCTACTGATACTTCAGACAATCTGATTCTTAGCTGTCTAGGAAGGTACTGTGGGACAATTAAAAATTTTTTTTAATTGTTAATTCATGTTAGAATCTGCATAAAATATCATCAGTCAGTTGTTATTTGGGTATGCTTGCTTTACCAGCTCATTACTTTATATTTTTTCCCTTAAGTATTCCAAATATATACTAGTTTTATATCTAGAACAATATTGCAACATATTGTTTCAGGCATGGATATAAATACAGTAATCCTACAGGCTGAATCCCAGGAAAAGAGGTAAACTCCTTCTATTAGAGATCAATTTATTTTTGCTTTCAATTTTCAAAAGAATAAGAAAAATACATTTGAAATTCATGCTTAGGGCCTAGGGTTAAAAGTTAGAGTCTCTGCCTTTTTTGGTCCAGAAGAACTGTGAGAGAGCATCAGCTCCAAAGTCAGAAACACCTGAATTCCAAATTCACTTACTTACATATTTTTGGTCATTATGCTTTATGGACTTCAGTTTACCCCTTTGAAAATTGAAGATACTTCCCAGTATTCATGTCTGGGTTAAAGAAGATGATGCAAAGTGCCTCGTACCTAGAGGGTCGACGATTGTTACTTCCTCCTACACAGTGCCTATTCTTCCAGAGTTGTCTTGTACTTCAGCGAATCATTGCTGTATGGAATTTCAGAGCTGGGAAGAAATAGATCTCAATTTTCATTGCCATGACAACAGAATCAGAGCAGTGAAAAATTTCCTCCCCAAACAGGAGCAACTGCTAACAAAGTAGCACCTTTTTAATTGGTGGCAAATATGTGATTTCTTTCCTTCTCTTGCCCCCTTTGCTTCAACTAGTTTCCCTAATCCTATGTATTTACTCTGAACCGACCAAAAGGAGAAGTTAGTGATTTTCTACTTACCGTGAAAATATTAGCAATGATATCTAGTACTTTTATATCACCTGCCTTCTAACTGCTGCCTGCAGAATATCACGGAAAGTACCTGGGATTTTATTATAATCTAAAATTAGATCGTTTCATAATCAATGTCTGTATTTGTCAGATGTCTTTAAGCTATATTTTTATATTATTCATAAAATCTCAGAGTTACAATGGTCATTTAGACTTTCTTTCACCCTCTAAATAGAATCATATCTAAAAAGAATTTTTCTACTCTTTGTTTTGACATGCCTAAAGTTGACTCAGTTAATTTCCATGGTAATATATTTCACTCCTTCATAGTTTTTGTGGTGTTAATAACCAACCCAACCTACTAAGACTTAAGCCTCTTCTCTCTTTCACCAAAGATATAGAAAATAGCTAATCATTGTTATTAATATATTTTTATTTGCTCTAATTAAGAAAGATCCCAAGTTACGGTCTTTTCTTTATGATAGTTAATTTTTGTCATGTGAAGTACAAAGCTATTTTATTATTTATTTATTTACTTATTTATTTTTTAAAGATTTATTTATTTATTTTTAGAGAGAGAGAGAGAGAGCAAGCAGGGACAAAGGGCAGCAGGAGGAGAGAGAGTCTTAAGCAGGCTCCGAGCTCAGTGTGGAGTCCGATGCAGGGTGCAGAGCCCGGGACAGGGGGCTTGATCCCAGGACCCTAAGATCACCACCTGAGCTGAAACCAAAAGTCAGACACTTTAACCAACTGTGCCACCCAGGCGCTATAGTACAAAGCTATTTTAAAACAATGTTCCATTAAACATATTTTTATTATTTTTATTTTTTATTTATTTTTAGAGAGAAAGTGAGAGAGAGAGAGAGCATGAACTGGGGTGGAGGGACAGATGGAGAGAGAGAATCCTAAGCAGGCTCCATTCCCAGCACAGAGCTCGTGGCGGGGGGCTCGATCCCACAGCTCTGAGATCATGACCTGAGCCAAATCAAGAGTCGGTCGCTCAACCTACTGAGCCACCCAGGTGCCCCCAAACATATTTTTAAAAGTTTGTTTTGGAAGCCTGATTCCTTAAAAGCAGTTTGGTAGAGATCTGTAACAAAGGCCAGGCTTCAGAGATCAGTAAAGAAGTTATTGAATGAAAAATGTTTTTTATTGAGTTACAGTTGACATATACTATATTAGTTTCAGGTGTATAGCATAGGGACTCAACATCTGTATACATTGCAAAATGATTAGGGCTAGTTATCATCTGTCACCATGTAACGGTAATACAATATTATTTACTATATTCCCCATGCTGTACATTATATTCCCATGACTTATTTATTTTATAACTGGACATTTGTATTTCTTGATCCCTTTCACCCATTTTGTCCCACCTTCCCTAAGCCCTCTGACTTTCTGGCAATCACTAGTCTAGTCTCTATATAAGAGTCTGGGTTTTTTTGTTTATTTGTTTTTGTTTTGCTTGTTTTGTTTTTTTATAAGTGAAATCATACAGTATTTGTCAATCTCTTACTTATTTCACTTAACATGATACCCTAAAGGTCCATCCATGTTGTTACAAATGGTAAGATTTCATTTTTTCTTATGGGTGGGTAGTATTCCATTATATAGGTAAAATATATATTTATATACAAAATAATATCTATAAATATATATTATATGTATATATAAAATAAATATATTTGTATATATGTATATAAAAATAAATATATAGTGTATGTATATAAAATCATATATTATATTACACACACCCCCCCCCCCCACATCTTCTTTAGCCATTCATCCATTGATGAGCACATAGCTTGTTTCCATATCTTGGGTATTGTAAATAATGCTGCTATGAAAATATCTGTTCAGGTTAGTGTTTTTGTTTTCTTTGGATAAATACCCAGTAGTGGAATTCCTGGATCATATGGTAATTCTATTTTTAATTTTTTGAGGAACCTCCATACTCTTTTCCATAGTGGCTACACCAGTTTATGTTCCCACCAACAGTACACAAAGGTTCACTTCTTTCCACATCCTTGCCAACACTTGTTATTTCTTGTCTTCTTGATAATAGCCACTTTGACAGTTATAAGATGATATTTCAGTGTGGTTTTGATTTGTTTTTCCCTGCTGATTAGTGATGTTGAGCATCATTTTATGTGATTGTTGGCCATCTGTATGTCTTCTTTGGAAAAATGTTTATTCAGATCTTCTGCCCGTTTTTTAATTGGATTGTTTATTTGTTGTTAATGAGGTGTATGAGTTCTTTATATATTTTGGATATTAATGTCTTATCAGATATATGATTTTTAAATCTCTTCTCCCATTCAGTAGGTTGCCTTTTTGTTTTGTTGGTTTCCTTCACTGTGCAGAAGCTTTTTAGTTTGATATATTTCCATTTGCTTATTTTTACTTTTGTTCCCCTTGCCTTCGGAGTCAGATCCAAAGGAACATTGCTAAGACCAATGTCAAGGAGCTTACTGCTTATGTTTTCCTCTAGGAGTTTTATGGTTTCAGGTCTTACATTCAAGGCTTTAATCCATTTTGAGTTAATTTTTATATATGGTGGGAGATAGTGGTACAATTTCGTTCTTTTGCATGTAGCTGTCCAGTTTTCCCAGTACCATTTATCAAAGAGACTGTCCTTTCCCCATTGTACATTCTTGCCTCCTTTGTCAAATATTAATTGACCACATATGGGTTTATTTCTGGGCTCTCTATTCTGTTCCATTTATCTATGTGTCTGTTTTTGTTCCAATACATACTGTTTTGATTACTATAGCTTTGCAGTACATTTTGAAATTAAGAAGTGATACTTCTGGCTTTGGTCTTTCTCAAGATTGTTTTGGCTATTCAGGATCTTTTGTGGTTTCATATAAATTTTAGAATTATTTGTTCTAGTTCTGTGAAAAATGCCATTGGGATTTTGATGGGGATTGCATTGGATCTTTAGAATGATTTGGGTAATATGGACATTTAAAAAAAAAATTCTTCCAACCCATGAGCATGGAATAGCTTTCCATTTATTTATATTATCTTCAATTTCTTTCATCAATTTCTTATAGTTTCCAGAGTACAGGTCTTTCACCTCCCTGGTTAAATTTATTTCTAGTATTTTATTCTTTTTGATATAATTGTGAATGAGATTGTTTTTTTCATTTGAAAATTAATTTGAAATTTTCTATTTGAGAAAAGAACTGAATGACAAAGAAACATGTCAGTAAAATTATTTCCGTCTCATTGATAAAGGATTACTGCAGATATGGAAGTCATGCTTCTTGCATGCAAATACGAAATGGAAGAACTCTCTGGGCTTTTGGTAAGGTATTTGGAGCAGAAAATAAGTTTTCTCATGTGCAATTATAGAGAGGAATTAGTTAGATGAGAAAGAATCTAAAAGTGCTAAGAATGGAACTGTAGCAGAGATTGCTAGCTGCTCACTTAATATCCATTCTCTCATTTTTCTTTAGTAAGGGAAGCCCAGTTTTCTTGGGGGTGATATTGTATTCAAGTTAACAAATATTATTTTTCTCTGCCTTCCTTATAAATAGAAGTGGGCAAGGGATACAGTTCAGTTCAATGATGTACAAATGGAAGTTTGAGGTTGGAAGTTTTGGCAATACTTCTTAAAAGTGAGTGATCCATGTTAGTATGCCTTTGCTGCTCTATGGACTTTTTCCTTTTTTTCCCAATGAAACATGAAATGCATAATGGATGTGGGTCTATTTATCTTGTAGAGGTAAGAGAAAGCCTAGGTACGTCACAGATACCTCAACTCAGACCTCAGTCTTGTAATAGTTTTCCTGATGAGGTCATTGTTGCTTTAGATTGGCTGCTTCTTAGAGTTGCCAGAGGATACTTTTTAAAAATTTGGTGTTGGGACTTCTACTAATAGGTATGATGTAGCAGATAGTGGCAGGCCAGTGTTTCTGTTGCAAAAGCCATACAAATTAAAAATATATTTCTAAAAGTATCAGAGAGGGGCGCCTGGGTGGCTCGGTTGGTTGGGCGACTGCCTTCGGCTCAGGTCATGATCCCGGAGTCCCGGGATCGAGTCCCGCGTCAGGTTCCCTGCTTGGCGGGGAGCCTGCTTCTCCCTCTGACCCTCCCCCCTCTCATGTACTCTCTCTCTCTCATTCTCTCTCTCTCAAATAAATAAATAAATCTTAAAAAAAAAAGTATCAGAGAGCTGTAAAAGCAAATTTATGATACTAAAATTCCAGAGAGGAAAGAACTGTTTTCAGGTAGGTGGATGAACAACAGCCACTTCTCTTCTAGGAGTCACCTGCCAGCTCTGGGCATGGGCTGCAGATCTATTGCAGCCTAGGTGGAAGACTCTGCTAATAAAAAGAGAAATGTATGAAGTTTTTAGTGGTCATGCAGGGCTGGAGTGAAAAAAGGAAATTTGAAGCACATTAAATGCATGTCTGGTTTGCCTCACCGGACATTCGCCAAATTTTGGTTCTGTACAGGTAGCTGAAGAGCTAAGCTGAAAGCTTCTCAAAGGCAGAGTGAAATCCCCTGCAGTCTCATGATACTTAGGAAACAAAGACCTGCCACGGGAGGGACATGCCTCAAATGCACAACTGGTCTCCCCTTCAAGACATTTGCTAGATTTTAAAATGTAGGGGCAGGAGACTGAAAAGCTGGGCTGAGAACTTTGGGAAAGGTAGAGCTGGATCATTCACAGTTTGTTAGAGCTGAAGAGATGGAAACTCACCAGGTTCTCAATAAACAGTTCAGGAAAGCCTGAGGAAAAGAGGGGAACCAGAGGTAGACCAGAGTTTTACTAAAACTGAAACTTAGTCCCAACCCAGTCAGTACTTGATTGGATTGAGGCAATCAGCCCCTCCTCCTATATGCTAGTAAAGGACAAGAAAAACCCTCTGGTGAAGGATAACACACAGAGTTTGGTATACCATAAAAAATTACTAGGCATACAATGAGGCAAGACAGATAAGGCCTATAATTAAGAGAAAAAGAAGACAATTGAGTAGGGCCACAGATAGTCTAGATAGTCAAGTTTGCAGACAAGGAATTTATAGTAACTATGATTAATATCTCTGAGAAAATAAAGGAAAACATGGCCAAAGAGATGAAATGATGGAAAATCTCACCAGAAATTTGTAATCTATAAAAAAGTGAAATGGACATATACAACTAAAAAATACAATATCTGAAATTAAGAACTCAATAAATAGGTTTTATGAGATTGGACACAGCTGAACACAGAATTAATAAACTGGAAGACAATTAAAGAGAAAATATCCAAGAAAATATCCATAGAGAGACAAAAATGGAAAGAACAGAACAGTGTAACAAATGTGTGTTGTAATCCCGCTCTCTGAGAAAAGAAAGTCTTGATTTGTAATAATATAACTTACTGTCATGGTATAAATACTGTCACTGTGGCTGATTTCAAGCAACCAATGATTTAATAGCCACGTCACAGATACCTGAATATTTAACAATTGACTTTGGCAAGCAGGTACAAGCTAGTTGTACTGCACTCTTCATGTGAGTCATACTCAGAATCTCTAAAGTATGTTAGAAACCCAGAAAGAGAAAATAGAATGGGGTGGAAGCAACCTTTGAAGAGATTATAGCTGAGAATATCCAAAACTTTAAAAATAAATCAAGCCATGGATTAAAGAACTCAGCCCACTACAAGCATGATAAATACAAAGAATACTGCACCTTATTGTAATACTGTTGCAATTCAAGGTGTAATGGGCTGGGGGGGTGATGCCCAAAGTGACATATCCATGTCATAATCCTTGAAACCTGTGAGTGTTATCTTGTTTGGAAAAAGGGTTTTCCCAGATGTAATTGAATTAGGATTTTGAAATGAGTATATCATCCTGGATTATTTAATCCTGGTGGACCCTAACTATTTTCCTATTATTTTTCCACTATTGTAACAGAAAGGTAAATACAAATTTTCTGCATCAGTTATTAACAAGGTAATATTACTATGGGTTTTATAGAAATCATATATACACTGAGATTATTATGAATTTGGAGCCAATAAATTTGGATAAAAGGGATAGATTTTTGAAAAATAACAACAAACCAAAGCTGCCAGAGAATAAATAGTAAACTTGAACAGTGTAATATTTATTAAAAAGATTGTCCATGAAGAAACAACTTTACATAATGAAAACCCAGGTTTGATGGACACACAAGTAAATTCTCACAAACATTTGTGGATGAAACAAAAAAAGTCTTTCACAAATTCTTTTTTAAAATAGAGACAGAAGAGGGATGCCTGGGTGGCTCAGTCAGTTAAGTGTCTGCCTTCAGCTCAGGTCATAAGTCCCACAAAGGGGGGCTCCTTAGTGGGGAGCCTGCTTCTCCCTCTGCCTGCCACTCCCCCTGCTTGAGCTCTCTCTTTCTCTCCAACAAATAAATAAATAAAATCTTTTAAAAAAAATAGAGGCAGAAGAATACCTTCTTACTTTATATATGGCCAGTATACCCTTGATTCTTAAACTTGACAAGGAAATTACAAGAAAAGAAAATTATCGGTTAATCTTTCTCATGAGTGTAGATGAAAAATTCCTAATAAAGCACTTAAAAAAATCCAGTTGTATGTAAAAAGGGTAATACCACATGACCAGCGGGACACAATGGTAGCTTAGTATTCACAACTCAATTAAGGTAACTTATACATTATCAAGAAAAAAAAAAAGAGGAAATGTCATGCTCATTGCAACAAATAGACAGCATTTCAGAAAATTTAAGAGACATTAATGATTTTTAAAAATCTTGGTAAACGTGGAATAAAATGGAATGTTCTCAATTTGATAAATATATTTGTTGAAAAACCTATAGGAGACATCATATTAAAAGATGAAATATTCACAAATCTTCCTCTGTTATTGGTTGTGAGATAACCAACACTTTCATTCAACATTTTCCAGAGGTCTTAGGGAGTGCAATAAGGTGAGAGAAAGAAATAAGGATTGAAAAGGAAGAAATAAGCTTATTATTTCAGGTGACATGATTGTGTATGTAGACCATTCAAAAGACTCTACAAACTATTAGAATCAATAAGTGATTTTTTAAAAAAGATTTTATTTATTTGACAGAGAGAGACACAGCGAGAGAGGGAACACAAGCAGGGCGAGTGGGAGAGGGAGAAGCAGGCTCCCCGCGGAGCAGGGAGCTGGATGCAGGGCTCAGTCCCAGGACTTTGGGATCATGACCTGAGCCGAAGGCAGACGCTTAACCGACTGAGCCACCCAGGCACCCCTAGAGTCAATAAGTGAATTTAGTAAGATTGTTGGAAATAAGATGTACAAGAGTTACTTTTTTTCTATATACCAGGAAAAAACAAATAGAAAATGAAATTTGAAATATGATACCATTGACAATAGCATCAAAGGGTTAAAGTCAATTAAATTTAGGGATACATTTAACCAGGAATATAACTAAAAGTGGACAAGTAGCTACTAAATATGATTGTGAGAAATGAAAGAACCCTAACTGCCTTGCTTGATCTGGCATGTTCTTGGATTGGAAGAATTAATATTATAAAGATATTGTTTTTCCTAAATTAACTTGCAGTTTCAACCTAATCTCAATCAAAATCCCAGGAGATTTTATTGTGGAAATTTAGGTGCTGGTTCTAAAATTTACCTGGAAATGCAAAGAAGCAAGAATAGATAAGGCAGTCTTAGGAAAAACAAAACTGAAAAAAAAAAAAAAAGAAAAAAAAACTGGAGGATTTACACTACCAGATCTCATGACTATTATATATCTACAGTAATTAAGGTAGTATAGTATTGGAGCTAGAATAGAGAAATTGTTCGATGAGAACAGAATAGAGGAATCGAACCCCACACATATTTAATCGTCTCATTTATGACAAAAGCTATACTGTAGTTCAGTAAGGAAAGGCTAGCCTTTTCAATAAATGGTGCTGGGTTACCTGGCTATCTCTACCTCCCATTATGTACAAAAATCAAAGCCATATGGAATGCAGATAGAAATGTGAAAGGTAAAACAATAACGTTTTTAGAAGAAAATGTAGAACATCTTTCTGACCTTGTAGTCCTTTGTCTGTGGGCATTTCATTCCAATGTGAGGGCTTGCCAGTGTTCTTGGCATCTCAGAGTGCCTCCCTTACCTCACTCAACCAAGAACACGATAATAACGATAATAACTCTAATCTGTCCTTTCTTCACCACCGTCACGGAGTATGTGCAGTTCTGTGTGACCCATCAACACTTTTTCCCCAGCCATCCCTCTCCCACCACTCATTTTCTAAATTGCAATAGTACCTCCTTGAACTGTTGCACCTGTCAGGGAAAGTGAGGGAACTTCAATTGGACTTCCTCACCTTCTCTCTCTTTCCCTTCCTTGGTTCTTCTTTGGAGAGCTTTCCTAGTCTTCTTGATAGGGTTGAAACCTCATTTATGTAAACCTGACCTGTCTTCAGGATGACTTAACAATAGAATCCTTTTGTTTGAATCCATCTGACTTGTCTCTTAATACTTAAAAAGGAGGTATTTGAATTAAAAACAAAACTATAAACAGTAATGACGACAACAACAAAAGTAGGTAGAACTTGTCCCTCTCTTGAAGTCTGGCAACTAGAAAGTGACCTTACCATGGGCTCAAAGAAGTAGCCATCATTCTCAAAGCAAAAGAACTGACACTTTCCCTCCCCAGGTGCCTATTCTGTCTTCTGCACAACAAAAGTCATGGCTTTACATAAAAGGGGGAAAGATTGAAGGAAAATATGATTTACAAAGGGAAGTTAAAAATGCATAATTTTAATTGTTTCAAAATATCTCAGTTACACATTCTGTTGCTTGAGTCAGAAATTACCTACTTCTCCATTGCTAGTAAAACTTCCGTCTTTTTAGAGGAAACATTTCTTCAGAGAATTCTTTCCAGATCTCATTAATTATGTTAAATTCTGTTACAGTCCTGCTTTAGCACCTAAACTCTCTCCTTCATACCACTGTCACATTTGTTTGTAGGATCATGTGATATATTTCTGCATTTTCCACTAAACTGGAGGTTTCATAAGAGCAAAGATCTTTTGATTTTTGCTACCTAATGTATTACCAGAGTCTTGGACAGGGCCTGGGATATGTAAATACTGTAAAACCATATTATAATATGCCTCATAAATCATGAGAATTAACATATAATGGAATTTGCTATTAATTCCTGTCCTGTGTTCAGCCCTTTTGCATATTGGAGGTGTGGGGACAGGGTGGAGGTTAAAGTGCTCACTTTCTAAGGGAGGATGCAGTGGGGTCAGGTTAGAAGGTTAAATGGCAGGCAGTTATGTCTTAGGAAGCCTAGGGCATGTCCCTGTCTTTTATGGCCAAGTATTCTTACATCAAGGTAATGAAACAAAGGCCATCAGTAGCCAAGCTTTAGTTTGATGTGCTACCAGGTGGCGCGAAACCACAGCTAGGACAGAAATAAATCTGGATCCAGCAATAGGACCTCTGGAATTCCTGAACCACTAGACAATTTATTAACCCAGTCATTTCATTAACCTCATAATAATGCAAACATGCATTTTATATTAGCTAATTGCTTCATTTCCACTTAACACGTCACATGGGGGTTTCTCTGTACTTGTGTAATTTATGAAGGACTGCATGAAACCTATGTACATTCATTAAAGGTGGAAGGACGGGGTAGGGTTGGTTGTGAGGCAAAGGTATTTGTTAAAGCAATAATGCCTTAAAGTCTCTCCTTTCAAAGACCTGTTCAGAGGTCTTTTCAGTTTATTCTGTGGAGTTATCTTGATTCTGAGAATTAAATGAATACAAATATTTGCTTAATGGCTACAAAATAGAATGCAATGAAAAATCTTTGGTGGAATATTAAGTCCATGAAATGGATGTTTTATGCCCATGAGGGTGGACTTTCAAACATAAAACCAATAATAAAATCAATAATTTATAAATAATAAAGTCAACAATCTACTAATAATGGTAATAACAACAGCAGCTAACATTACATGCTAGGTTGATTATCTGTCAGAGGTTGTAATGGGCATTTTCACATGTATTACCTTATTGGATTCTTTTTTTTTTTAAAGATTTTATTTATTTACTTGACAGAGAGAGAGACAGCGAGAGAGGGGAACACAAGCAGGGGGAGTGGGAGAGGGAGCAGCAGGTTTCCCGCTGAGCAGGGAGCCCAATACGGGGCTCGATCCTAGGACCCTGGGATCATGACCTGAGCCGAAGGCAGATGCTTAACCGACTGAGCCACCCAGGCACCCCTACCTTATTGGATTCTTATAACAATCTGTGAGGTAAGAATTATATTCCTCTTTTTAAAGATTTTATTTATTTATTTATTTGAGAGAGAGAGCACAGGTGTGTGCATGAGCGGCGGAGGGGCAGAGGGACAGGAAGAAGCAACCTCCTCACTGAGCAGGGAGCCCTAAGCAGGGTTTGGGCTCCACCAGGGGCTCAACCTCAGGACCCTGGGATCATGACTTGAGCTGAGGGCAGAAGCTTAACTGACTGAGCCACCCAGGTGCCCCTATATTCCATTTTTATAAAGGTAGAGTTAAGGCCTAGATTGGTTAAGTGACTTTCCAAAGGTTATTTAAAAATATATGTAGCAAAGCTGACATTGAGCAAACCTTTTATCATTTAGAATTTCAAATGCAAAAGCTGTGTTTTGTATTTGCCTTATTTGATTCTGGATTTCAAGAAAGGTACATTACAGAGACCTGCCAAAATCTCTAGGACAAGAAGAAGTGTACTCTTCCATAGTTTTGATATGTAATTTGGAAAGAGTTGGCTATTAAAAAAAACTATAATAGAATCTTAGTAAGAACCATATATACAGGCATATAAAATCTACCTAAGGGTAGGTCTCTTAGTCTAGGTTCCCCTGAAAGTTTATCCTGAGACAAAGGTTTATGTAGAGTTAGTTTAATTACGAAGTAATTTCAGGGAGCAGGGTTAATTGGTGAGGGAATGAAAAAGGAGAGGGAGGAAAAGCCAGTCAAGGATGTATTCATTGTCTTTTGGTTGCTGTTGATCATGCCAGGGCCTTCTGAGGAGCTTGAGGGACTAAGAACTGCTCCCCTTGGAGAATGCAAGGCAGTAGGCTTATCCATTGGCTTCCATCCCACATGGGTCAAGAGTGGCTCCGTAAGTGTTGACATCCCTGTGCTTCTAGGTTACACACGTCAGTCCCACCAGATTCCAGCCTGTGTCCCAGGCAGCAGTGTCCTGGGTAGGGAGAGCTACTTGGTGTAGGCCACAGGGGAGCAAGTTACTGTCAGAGTCTATCTGTGAGAAGCTGATCTGAGCCTGAGGCAGAGGCTGGAATAAAAGGTGGGTCTGAGAAGATCTGAAATGCTGCACAAAGAAGGGTCTAGTACTCTTTTTTCAGGAATACATGGTATTAATGTGTGGATTTGGGTAATAATGATTAGATATATATGGATTTTCTAAAATGATATTAAAGCCGTGAACCAACTTATTGGAATTAAGTATATTTTGGGCCATCTAATATTTTCTTCATTGTGTCACCATAGAAACACAGCATGGCTCACTGTTTTTAATTTGAGTTCCAATTTTTATGGGTTATTACTGATTTTATTATTAATAGCACATAAAATCCAGGTATTATTTAATCTTTCAAGTGCACTAACTATAAAAGTTAATATTAATTTTTAAGGGGTGGTGGTACCCACGGAATTGTGTATCTTTTAAGGAAGAGTGTCCATTAACAGAGTCAGAAGACAGGTTAAAATCTGAACAAACAATTCCTTAGTACTAAAAAGTAGCAGAAATAGTACCAGTTCCAAACTGCCAGTCAGGTTGCTCATTCAAATAGAGGTATTAGGGTATAGTGGAAAGAATACTGTCCTTACAGTCAGAAAGGTTGGGTTTTACCATTTGGGTTTTCCTACTTAAGAACAGAATGTTTTTGACAAAGAAGTTTAAAGTTCCTCTAAATCTTGGTTTTATTCATCTGGAAAAATGAGGGGAAAACTACCTATCTCACAGGGTTGTTGACAGGATTTAAATGAGACTCTTTATGTTAAAGCAGGTAGCAAGGTGCCAGCACATAGCAAGTATGCATAAACACGGACTGAATTTAAATCTGAAACATGCCACACTGGCTCTGATCCACATGCTGATCAGATATGTTACTAGACTGGAGGCCATCTTTTTACAATTTCTGGTTCTTTTCATGGCTTGTTTCTTCATATTTTTGGACTACTAGCTGAGTTGTTACCTCTTTAGAAAGATAATCTCTGTTGGCTCTGATCAATTAGGACGTCACCTTTTTTGAAGTAGAACTTCATGAATATCTTTAACCTCCTTCTAGAAAGGCAAGAACCTCAGAACACTTTAACTCTGAAGACAGTGTTCTTGGTGGCAAGCAACAGAAATTGATGGTGGTTAATTAAAGCGGGAAAGGCCCAGGATGTTGGGTAGCTTATCGAAAAGATGGGAAGTCTAAAGGGTTAGAAAACAAGCAGCAACCAAAGGAGGCTAGATCACCAGAATGACCTCATAGGAACAGTCCAGAGATAACCACTACTGACACCAGGTACTGGATACCACACCTAGCATCATAGCCACAACTGCATCTGTTCAGTGGACAGTAGAATTAATTCTTCTGTATCCCTTCCTTATTCTTATCCCTTTCTTATCCCTGAATTTTTGTGACACCTGCTCAAGATTTACAATCCAGAGATGAGCTTCTCTAATTGGCTAAACCTTGTGTTATGTGAGCACACTGTAGCTGCTAGGAGTTCAGGAAGCATTTTTGGCTTCTGCCGTGGAAGGTAGACTTTGGTTCCCAGTGAGGATAAAACTGGGGAATTCTCAAACACTGAAAGATAGTCTTGATGCTTAGCATTAAAAAAATACTTAGCAATCCTCCCCAGAGTCTACTCCTTCAAATGCCCAACATCTACCAATACTTTGTCCCCTTATATTTATATTTTAAAAATACATAATGTGTATATTTCTCACAACTGTAAAATCACTCGGTTCTACCTTAGGAGACAATCCAAAGTCGTCATTATTATTATTATTTAAAGATTTTATTTAATCTTTTATTTCGAGAGAGAGAGAACATGAATGGGGGGGAGGGGCAGAGAGAGAGGGAAAAGCAGACTCCCCACTGAGCAGGGAACCTGATGTGGGGCTCAATCTCAGGACCCCAGGATCATGACCTGACCTAAGGCAAATGCCCAACCGACTGAATTACCCAGGCGCCTCCAAATTCTTATTATTATTTATGGTTCCCAGATTTAAGTCCAATGGTGATATCCATTCTTCTTTTCAGGTTGTTCTTATGTCTTGAGATTCTTCAGTCTGTGGACTGACTATAAAATTACGTGCCACCATCACACCTTAAATAAAACAAGAAGAAAGAAACAGGAAGTTAGTTGAAAGTGTAAATATGTAAAGGACACAGCAAGGAAGGAGATAGAGATAGACGATACAGACATTATTTCTGAAACTAATTATTAGGCCATAGTTATGTCAACTCTGCATCTTTAAGAGGTAACATTCTTTTAGCACATTCTTAGAAAGTACTTGAGTTTCAGTCTAGGCCTTGAGTCCCAAATTTGGGATTTAAGTATCTTATCTTCTTTCTTTAAGCAATGTAATACCCCTACAACTATTCGACTACTCCAAGCTTCTTCATACTGCTTTTACTGTTCTCTGAGAGTGGCATCCAGATTTCTCAAAGCTTTGCCTTCAGTGAGCACTTAATGAAATGATCATATAATTTTTTTCTTAATCTTTCAGTGTAGTGAATACATTAATTTTCACATGTTAAACCAATCTTACATCCCAAAATAAATCCAATTGGTGTGATGAATTAATTACCCTTTTTTATATATCACTGAATTTGATTTGCTAATATTCATTTACATGATGTAAATCTCTACGTGATGAAAATTGACCTATCTTCCTTTCTCCCATTACCTTTGTCAGTATTTGGTAATCAATATAATGCTAGCACCACAAAATGAATTGAAGAGAATTTCCTTTTTTTCTATATTGTCAAGTAGTTTGCAAAAGATTGGAGTTTTTTGTTTCCTGAACTTTGGTGAAACTTCCTGATGAAATTGGATCTGTAGTTTTATTTGTAGGAAGATTTTGAACTATTGCTTTAATTCCCTTAATTATATGAGACTGTTCGTATTTTCTGTTTATTTTTGAGCAAGTATTGGCAAGTTATATTTCTTTAGGAATTTGTCCCTTTCTTCCAAGCTCTCAAATTGATCAGCATAAAATTGTTCATTATTCTCTTTATCTTTTTAATCTGTATAGCAACTGTAGTGATGTCTCCTTTTTAATTATGACATTCTTTGAGATCTCACTCTCTTTCCCTCTGTCTCTCATTTTAAATTTTAGATAAGATGGTCGGCAAAGGCCTCACTTTAGGTGACATGTGAGAATAGACCCACAGGAAGTGAAAGGAGAACTATGCAAAATCTAGGGAAAGAATAATTTTTTGGTTCCAAGGCAAACATGTTCCTGTTTGTTCAAGGAACATTGAGGAGGTCATTGTAGTGAGAGCTGAGTGAATGAGGGGAAAATAGAAGAAGCAATCAGACAGATAAAGAGGGACTAGATCAAGTTGGGCCTTGTGGTAAGCGGAGTAATGGCCCCCACCCCACAAAGATGCCCACTTCCTAATTCTTAGAACCTGAGAATATGTTCCCTTATTTGGCAAAAGGTTGCGCTTCAACTGACCTGGAGATGACAGGATTATCCTGGATTATCCAGGTGGGCCCACTGTAATCACAAGGATCCTTAAATGTGGAAGAAAAGGCAGGGGAGAGAGTCAGAGAAACAGCAATGTGAGAAGGATGTGGCCTGATGTTGGTGACTTTGAAGATGAAGGAAGGGGACCATAAGCCCAGGAAAGTAGGTGGACTCTAGAAGCTGGGGAGGATAAGGAAAAGGATTCTCCAGAAAGAAACATAGCCCTGCAGCCATCTTAATCTTAGCCCAGTGAGACCCATTTTGGACTTCTGACCTCAGAACTATAAGATAATAAATTTGTGTTGTTTTATACCACTAGATATGCAGTGATTTGTTACAGCAGCAATAGAAATCTAACACAAGCTCTGTAGTTTATAGTAAAGATATCTACTTTCACTGTGAGTGAGACAGGAAGTCATCGGGCAGAAGAGTGATCTGATCTGATTCAATAGGATCATTCTGGATGCTGTGTTGCAAGTAGACTGTTGAAGAATTCCTTCCTCCTTGTAGCTTTTGGCTTGACTTTCCCCTATTTTACTGAGGTCTCAGCAATTCATTTAAGATTAAAAAAATATAGTTTCACATTTCTTTTGTAAGTCAAGGTCTCCATTCTGTTTTTCTGCCAGAAATACAAGTTTGAACTGTACTTTAAACTTCCATGGAAAACTTCTATGGAAAACTTGGAACCAACTGAAATAAGTCATTGCCAGTACCAAATATATAAAATCAAGTGAGAGGCTCAAAGAGATTAGTTTAGATTACTGGATACTGGTAAAGAGACTTTGAGGAACATTTAAAAATTATTTTCCTTGCATTATAAGAAAGAGAATACAAGAACTGAGGTGACATAAAATGCATTTTATGCTATTTCCCTATTCAAGTCCTAAAAATCATAGTGGCACCATTTTAGATTTGCCACTAGAATTAATTCAGTAGCATTTTGTCCCAATGGGCCCTGCTCAGAGAGTAACTATGCCTGAAAATAAATGTGTCCATAATAAAAGGATTTCAAGGAAAAGGGCCAACTTTTCCCCAAATGGATGAAGACGTGAAATTTTGCTCAAGCGGTATTCACAGTGGTGATAGGAATTAGGCTATGGTGACGGAGATGGAAATGCTGCTTACCTTTGTGTAAATCCTGTCTAGCACTGCTCTACCAGAGGAGTGGGCAGAAACTGACAAAACAAACAGATATCAGAAAGACTACACTGTCAATATATCTAGGTTATAAACTAATCCAACATTGAGAAGGAGGTTTTAAAATATTAAATGGTTTCTTTATATCTTAACATAGAATTAACAGTTATTGGCTTGTTAATTATTCTAACAATTCCATTATTATCTTCTCTACTCCTTTATGGTTATTTTATTTATTTATTTATTTGAGAGAGAGACCATGCACGAGTGGGGGTTGGTGGTGCTGAGGGAGAGTCTCAAGCACACTCCGAGCTGAACACAGAGCCCTAGGTGGGGCTTGATCTCAGGACCCAGAGTTCATGACCTGAGCTGAAATCAAGAGTCTGATGCTTAACCGGTGAGATGGAGCCATCCTGGCTCCCCTATTGTTATTTTAGAGCCTTAATTATCTCTTCACAATGGGGAAGGGGGAACAATTCCTTTCAAATTTTACTTCTATAAGGACCAAGCTCTACTCTAGGTTATATATGGTCCTAAGCAGCTTGGTTAAAATGAAGATGAAGGAAGGGGGCAGTTACAGAATGAGTTACTGACTCAAACAAGGATCAAAAAGTATTTTCTAATTTTAAAATTCTTATTCATATATTCTTATAAAATATTCCATAGACAAACATCCTCAAAAACTTAAATGCAATTAACTTTTAATTATATACATAAACGGGGAGGGATAGGTGCTATTAATAATTTAAAAGTAGCTAATTAAAAATAATTTATATTTGGCTTTGGAAAGCCTTATAATTCCCTCCGTTTTTCTTTCTTAATTGTTTTTCTCCTAAGCTAATATTAAAATTAATTTTCCATTCTTGAATGCAGAGTAACTGATTGTAGAGAGATGATCCAGCATTTTGATGGATGGAGAATAGAAGCTGGTCTAGGATTACATTTGGATTTGGATAATCCATATTTAGATATTTAGAAATTGACCATATTCTCATGTCATCAATGTTTTCGAGCCAAGATTATTATTATACTATATCAGAGTCTTTTACCCTAGGGTTCCTGGTCCCAGACATTCCCCTCTCCATTTCTTCCTTGGTCACATAGACCAAATATAGCTCCCTTAGAGGTGGGGGTGGCACCGAGATGGCCGAAATTTTATGGGCTACTTATGTGTGGGTAGGGTGGAAGTGGTAGGGGTGGAGTGGAGGGGGGAAAATACTGGGGCAGCAACAGCAGTGTTCCCCAGAGACAGCTTTAAGACACTATGGTTTATATAAATTTCTTCAGGTGTTGGTTTATAAAGAGATAAAAAGAGAAAGATTTCATGGTGTGGTAGGAAACAACTATAGGATGGATGTCAGAAGGCCTTGGTTTCAGTTTTGCCTCGGTATTTACAATCCCTTGATCTCTTTGAGACTCAGTGTCTTAATATGTGAAGAGGGGGTAATAATACCTGCCTTACCTACCCCCTGGGATTGCTGTGAAGATCAGAAGAGATAATATATGTGAAAACATTTTGAAGTTTATAAAGTATTATACAAATGTAAGATGTTGTCTGTTGCTTTAGAACTTAAAATATTTAAGAGATTTAAAGAAATCTACTGCGGTCATAAAGCAGGTTAAGATGAAAGTGTTGGTGGAACTCATCATTACTAATAACAAATTTACTCGAAATACATGCCCATGGTGTTATCTCTGTAAATTAAAAAGCACATTTTTCCTCGTTTCTTGTGAGAGTGTCCTTTTGGAATGCTCTGTGAACGGCACTTAGAGTTTCCAGTACTCCCAATCTGCTTCCTGTGAGTCCACCATCTACCATCTGCCCCCGAGCTTCTGGGCAGCCAGATTGCCGCCTGAAATCAGATCATTCCCACTCTCCCTTCAGAAGCTACATTTCTTTTTCTGTGAAAAGGGCTACTCTTCTTAATAACTCAGCAGCTCCTGTTGGTAGAAGGTAGAAGTACACTATGGTGACACAGAGGCAGGAGAGGGAGCTCACTCTCTCTGATTCATGACCTTGAGTATATATCCCATGTACAACTGTAAGTTTTTTAAAGGGTGGGGGTCATATCTTATACTTAATGTTTAACCTTCAAGTTAACGGTGTCTTACATAAATACTTGAATAGATGTGCTAAGAAATATATCAGGCAACTTGCTTTATCAGGGCTTTTCATCCTAGATTATTAGATTATTTATTTAAAGAATGAATATTCTGTCTCAATATTTAAACCTGGGGTTATAGTGAAGACCTGTTCTGATTAGCACCTGCCATTTGACAGCTTCCTTGCTTTTCTCTTTATATTACTCTTAAGCAGGTGCCTGGGTGGCTCAGTTGGTGAAGCGTCTGCCTTTGGCTCAGGTCATGATCCCAGGATCCTGGGATTGAGCCCTGTATTGGGCTCCCTGTTCAGCAGGGGGTCTGCTTCTCCCTCTGCCCCTCCCCCTGCTTGTGATCTCTCTCTCTCAAATAAATAAATAAAACCTTTAAAAAACCTATTTTATATTACCCATGCTCTATTTGGGACTGGATTTGAATGTGGGAATATGTACAGGACAAAACAAGGAATTGAATTGGATGGAGAAAGAAAATCTAGTCCTTGTTGTGGAATTTAAAAGAATGAGAATGAGCCCAGTGATGAAATCACAGTTGAAATTTAAAATTTCTGTTATTAATGTCAAATAATCTATACTGTCATATTCTTTTTTTTACTACTAGAGATCTGGTAAAGGATTCTAACAAATTGGAAGTAGTGGGCAAAGTTGAAGCATCTTCAATTCATAATCAAGCTATATCTTTTTAGGATATTGGTGTTAAAGGTGATTGGCATTTCTTAATATGTTCTCTCTCTCTTTTTTAAGATTTTATTTTATTTATTTGAGAGAGAGAGTGAGAGACAGAGCACAAGGGGGGGGTAGGGTCAGAGGGAGAAGCAGACTCCCCGCTGAGTGGGGAGACCCATGCGGGACTCCATCCCCGGACTCTGGGATCATGACCTGAGCCGAAGGCAGTCGCTTAACCAACTGAGCCACCCAGGCACCCCCCCCTTTTTTTTACTTAAAATTATAACATCACCAATTTCCAAAAAAAAAAGATGCATCCATAATTCCACCATCTTGATACTGTTGTTTTTACATTTATCTTCCAATCTTTGTCCAATGTATGGGTGTTTTACATATTTGCCTTTCTCCTGTGCATACTATTTTCATTCTGAATTGCCCTGGGAGTATTATATGTGCCAGATGGGGGCTCAAAATTTCCGGGGGCCCCCAAGAATCCTAATCTATGCTGCTGTAGAAATTGACCAGAATGGTTTGATATTCCTCTGGGGAAGTATGTTCCCATTGGAGGCTGAAGCAAAAAGTGACTATGGGCTGTTAAGACACCAGAGATCCAATGGAAAAGGAATGAAGATTAGTTTTTATAAGAAGAGAAGAAGGCAGATATTTAAGTAAAATAATTTCAGATGCCAAGGTCTCTCTTTCCACCTAACCAAAACGAACAGGAAACAAAAAATAAAAACCCAAAGTAACAATCACCATAATAAAATCACCCTCTCACTAGTTAACAAATAGTTGAAATTAGTTTAAGAAAGCCATAACAGGGCGCCTGGGTGGCTCAGATGGTTAAATGTCTGCCTTCGGCTCAGGTCATGATCCCAGGATCCGGCTCCCTGCTCAGCGGGAAGCCTGCTTCTCCCTCTGCCTCTCTCTCTCTGTCTCTTATGAATAAATAAATAAAATCTTAAAAAAAAATAAAGAAAGCCATAACGTTTAAAGTAGCTAATTTTAAATATTAGAAGTTGAGATAAGTTTTACTAAAAGGGCAAGAAAAGATGGTAGTGTCTTTGATAGAAACGGGGAATAAGGAGCATGGTACAGCCCTTATGCTCTTTTAAGGAAAATAAGGTAGTGGGTGGGTGTTGGGAGAAAAAAAAAAAAAGCTATGGAATAGAACAAACCTCATCAATTCTTAATTTTGCCAGAATCAGGATTTTGCCAGATTACAGAAGAGAGGAAATGGACAAATAGAAATAATCTGAAAACGGCAACAGAAAAGAATCTTGCTGGGCGAAGGTTGCGGAAAGTCCTTCCTAGAGGACTCTGGGGATCAAGACTGACACCCCTGTCTGGAGAGTGGTTCAGGGCAGGGGTAGGCCTTGACTGCAGGCCAGGAGGGCGTCCTCCGGAGGGTCCCCAGCGGCGCTCACAGCGGCGTGCGGGGCAGTGGGCGGCACCGCGCACAGGTGGCCGGGCAGCGCCAGCTGCGCGCCGCGCTCGCTCCGCGGGTGGGCCACCAGGCGTCGCGCGGGAGCCGCGGTTGCCCGGGAGACCGAGGAGCAGGGCGAGTGGGCGGCGCGGAGCCGAGGGGAGCCGGGCTGCTGCCGGACTAGCTGGGCGAGAGTTGGGGGGGAGTGGCTCCCCCGGCGGCGCGGCGGGCCGTCGTCGGGTCCTGGGGCAGCGCGAGGTGGCCGCGGCGCTGCGGGACGAGGCCGGCGAGCCCGGGACGCGCCTGGTCGCAGCTCAGCGTCGGCGAAGCGGGGCGGCGCGGGAGCTCCACTTGCCTCCGCTGTGCGTCCCACGGTCCCGGCCCCTCCGGGCGGACCCGACTGCCCCAAGAGCGCCGAGAGCCCGGCCCGTGTCTCCGCCGTCGCGACGAGGAGCCGGGCGGGCGGCGGGCGCGCTCCCCGCGGCCCCGGGATGACTTCTCCGGGCTCTCCGTTGGCGCCTTTGCTGCTCCTCTCTCTGCACGGTGAGTAGCCCGAGCCCTCTGCTCCCGGTGGGGCCAGGCTGGACCGGCGGGCCCGGGGAGAGCTGTGTCGGGTCCCGCGAGCCCAACTTTGCCACGGGCCATATTCGTCGCTGTGGGCCGGGACTCACGCACCCCCCCCCCCCCCCCCCCCCCCCCCCCCCCCCCCCCCCCC